>NW_027102460.1:0-47061 GCF_035609145.1 Eleutherodactylus coqui | reverse complement strand
AATGTTTCCCTTTTTTTTTTTTAAGGGAAGGCCCACTGACTATATTCAATCAGATTAGAAATGTGTTCCACAGAACTGCAGTGTTATATGAAGTGCAGCAGAGCGGTGATTTTTCCCAGGCAGGAAATAATTTGGCGCAAGCCTGCTGTTAAACGTAGCTGGCTGCGTATGATTTCTTTACGTTCTCCACCCACTACACACGTACCCAGAATGCTGAGGACTGTCAGAGGCAGGCCAAATAGAATGTTTCCCTTTTTTTTTTTAAAGGGAAGGCCCACTGACTATATTCAATCAGATAAGATTAGAAATGTGTTCCACAGAACTGCAGTGTTATATGAAGTGCAGCAGAGCGGTGATTTTTCCCAGGCAGGAAATAAATTGGCGCAAGCCTGCTGTTAAACGTAGCTGGCTGCGTATGATTTCTTTACGTTCTCCACCCACCACACACGTACCCAGAACGCTGAGGACTGTCAGAGGCAGGCCAAATAGAATGTTTCCCTTTTTTTTTTTAAAGGGAAGGCCCACTGACTATATTCAATCAGATTAGAAATGTGTTCCACAGAACTGCAGTGTTATATGAAGTGCAGCAGAGCGGTGATTTTTCCCAGGCAGGAAATAATTTGGCGCAAGCCTGCTGTTAAACGTAGCTGGCTGCGTATGATTTCTTTACGTTCTCCACCCACTACACACGTACCCAGAACGCTGAGGACTGTCAGAGGCAGGCCAAATAGAATGTTTCCCTTTTTTTTTTTAAAGGGAAGGCCCACTGACTATATTCAATCAATAATATATGTCTTCTGGCCCTGCCTACACAATTCTGTCCCTGTAGTATTACTGCAGGGCGCAATGCTCTGCACAGCCGATTTTGAAAAAAAAAAAAAAATGCAACACTGCTAACAGCAGCCTGCACAGTACTGCACACGGTTAAATGTGGCCCTAAGAAGGACCGTTGGGGTTCTTGAAGCCTACACTCACTCCTAACACTCTCCCTGCCTAACCACCACTTCTGTCCCTGTAGTATTACTGCAGGGCGCAATGCTCTGCACAGCCGATTTTGAAAAAAAAAAAAATTGTGCAACACTGCTAACAGCAGCCTGCACAGTACTGCACACGGATAGATGTGGCCCTAAGAAGGACCGTTAGGGTTCTTGAAGCCTACACTCACTCCTAACACTCTCCCTACAGCAGCTCCAACACAACAGCACTTTCCCTCAGCTAACTCACAACGCATCTGAGGCGAGCCGCGGGAGGGGCCGATTTTTATACTCGGGTGACATCTGATCTCGCCAGCCACTCACAGCAGGGGGTGGTATAGGGCTTGAACGTCACAGGGGGAAGTTGTAATGCCTTCCCTGTCTTTCAATTGGCCAGAAAAGCGCGCTAACGTCTCAGAGATGAAAGTGAAAGTAACCCGAACACCGCGTGGTGCTCGTTAAGAGTAACGAGCATCCCGAACACGCTAATATTCGCCCAAGCATCAAGCTCGGACGAGTACGTTCGCTCATCTCTATTCTTAATGTTACAGGAATTTGACTTTGAGGTGGAACATAGGCCGGGAAAATTACATGGTAATGCAGATGCCCTGTCCAGTATTTACTGTGCAGTTGCAGTTGGTGCCCTGCCGGATAGCTTGGGGCAGAGGGGGGAGGTATGTAACAGAGTAAGAGGAATGGTCTGGAGTGGAAGGTATGTGTCACAGAGGTTATTAGCCTCTGTGAGGTAGTCCAGTCCTCTTTCACTCCAGGCCAGATCTTACCACCTGTCCAGCCTGCTATTTAAGGAGACAGGTGGAAGGTAAAAGGAGGTGTGTGTCTGGGAGTTACAGCCTACAATTGCTTTGTGTGACTTCCACTGTGAAGAGAGAGAGAGAGAGAGAGAGACGCTGTGGACGAGGCGCTACCTAATTGCAGCAGGACCCCTGGAGGGGATACGCGGAGGGGATACGCCTGCCCTTGGACAGGAGCCACAGAGAGTGTGGGCATGAGGACCAGCGGCGCTCTTGACATCCACAGGTCTGTGCACCTCTGAGGACTTGTGTGGTTTGCCTCAGCTGAGGAGTTTACCTGCGTTACCTCTGGACTGAGGAGGGTTAATCCTGAACAGAGACTTTTTTGTTGTTGCTATCATTTACTGTTTATCTGGAGACCCAGTTACTTTATGTTGCCTGTTAAAGATTGTGTAAATAAACCTAAAGAAAAGACAAGTGACGGTTTGGAGTGCTCTTTAACCCCCGCGGTGCTACAATATATGTATATATACATGAATATATGTTAGTCAGGTAAATAAGAGTGTGGACTCACCAAGCAAGCCAGTTTGAAACAAAACAAAAAATTATATATAATGGACATGTGGAAGAAGAGTTCTGAAGGGAGTGTGCATCTCATCCAGATGCTTAGCCTGGGTGAGATGAAACTCAAGTACAGGTCTTCCTCTTGGGTCCCAGTGAGCTCAGCTGGGTCCACTAAGCTCATCAATGGGACATAAAAAGGCTGCAAGTCCAGGCAATCAGCACTGGCCCCATTGCAATGGGAAAAGCTCCACGATCCTCTGCCAAGGATCTCTGAAGTGAAGTGAGACTGTTTTCACATGAAAACGCCTCACATCCATGGCGATTTCGCATAGTGGGGCAGGATTTATGTCCCCATATCGCGCTCACTTGTGTGACCTTGGTCTTAATGTAATGTGATATCACAGTGTTCCCTGCTATCAGGGTGGCTTATTTACACTTTGAATTACTTTACAATGCATTTTGTTGTGTTGAGATAAGAGAACAATAGCTTTTCAGTAGGTTAAGATAAGATAACTTCCTGGGCCATGCTATCACAATGAAGCTAAAATATGCTGCATCTGTAGTTACCAAAGCTACTGTATATAATGTAAATTGTTATTGTTTAAAGGCCCTTTTATATGCAAAGATAATCCTTCAAAGGGACGAACATTTTATAACATTTTATTATCTTCATTTGCATGTACAAGAACCTCCAGGAATTGTTTGCTGAGCCAGGTGTGTGTTTAAACACATGCCCAGCTGTGCAAACAGCTGCCCACACATTCCATTGTTCTCCTTGTGGCTAGTGTAAACATGCCGCAGGGAGAACATCCTGCAGTATTTTGAAAGATGAGCGAAATGCATTCAAATGGAATGCATTTGCTCAGTCTTTCAGCGGCTAAACGATAGGTTTTATGTAAAGGGAAATCCAATGTTCAAACGAAAAGTGCACGATGCCTGCGTTTACATGTATTGATTATCGCTCATTTTCGGCCATTTGGACGAATTTTGAGTGATAATCGCTGTGTATAAAAGGTCCTTAATTGGTTTTCCAATACATTGGCCTCACTATAATACACTATACAATATGTTTTGTAAAAAGCATTTGGGGGAATGGCTTAAGGCACTTTTACATGCAACAATTATTGCTCAAAATTTATTTAAATGCCTGAAAGTGAGCGAGGGTTATGTATAAATGCGGGCACTTGTACACTATTCGTTCAATTGTTGTACAGCACTGGTTTTTCACAGGTTTTGTTTTCTGGGTGTGTGGAATGAAACCATACTGGGTAATGTTTGTTCCTACCACAGTCCGGGGAACCGGTACGCGGAAAATGCATTTCCTGGAGTAATGCTATTGATACCTTTTTCCTGTGGAGCCTGTACAACACCTGATTACGCTTGTTAGGGCAATTTAGTCCTTTCGTGTTGAAGGAGCAGACATTTAGTCGGGCCATCTTGTAGTATAGGGAGATCGTGTTGGCAATTCTCTGATGCTGCAGGGGGTTTCTCATCTAGGAAGATGACATGGAATAGGAGGGGGCAGGGAACACACATAAGGATAAAGGGGTAGGGGAAAACATGAGTAACAAACACCCACTTGTAGAAGTATAATGATAATGTGAGCTTCGGTATCCTGTGTGGACAAAGCTTAAAGGGGTTGTCCCGCACCGAAACAGGGTTTTGTTTTTTTTCCACACCCCCCCCCCCCATTCGGTGCGAGACAACCCCCGATGCAGGGACTTAAAAAAAAAACCGCACAGCGCTTACCTGAATCCCCGCGCTCCGGTGACTTCTTACTTACCGGTTGAAGATGGCCGCCGGGATCTTCTCCCTCGGTGGACCGCAGGGCTTCTGTGCGGTCCATTGCCGATTCCAGCCTCCTGATTGGCTGGAATCGGCACGTGACGGGGCGGAGCTACACGGAGCCGGCATCCTGCACGAGCGGCCCCATTGAGAAAAGAAGAAGACCCGGACTGCGCAAGCGCGTCTAATTTGGCCATTAGACGCCGAAAATTAGGCGGCTCCATGGAAACGAGGACGCTAGCAACGGAGCAGGTAAGTGAAAAACTTCTTATAACTTCTGTATGGCTCATAATTAATGCACAATGTACATAACAAAGTGCATTAATATGGCCATACAGAAGTGTATAGACCCACTTGCTGCCGCGGGATAACCCCTTTAAATACTAACAAACGACTAACGTCAGCACAGCCGTATGCGGCTGTAATCCCTAGTGGGGGAGTAGCTGGGTCCAGGCAAGCCCAGGTCCGAGCCCCGCTCCCCTCCCCCACGGCGGCTGAAAACAACATGTTAGGCATCCACGTCTTTATGATAGATAAAAAGGAGAGAGAGGGAAGCTGAAATAAAAGGGAGGTAAAGAAGAGGATATTGAAAGATAAAGGATAGCCCCCCTAAAGGGGGAGGTAAACCTGGTAGTTGTGAGGTGAAAGTTGGCCAAGTAGCCTTGAGTCTGAGAGTAAGCCCTGTCTGAGAGGAAGCCCTCTACAGGTGGGGAGTCCAGTTACTCCAATGATGGGTTGGTGGTGTGTCTTGGCTTTGTGACATGGTATAAGTCCCGTACATATGGCTTCAGTATCTTTATGAAGGGCGCATATTGAGCCATAGGTACCAATGTCCATATTTCTCCAGGGTTACCCTGTGTTTACATGTATAGACCTCCTCCTTTTCACGGAGTATGAGTCCTCGATGGGTGATCCTGTTTGTTCGCATTTGGTCTTTTACGGTTGCTCTGCACTGGTTGCCATTGCCCCCTGGGAGGGGTGAGTGTTGGTGAACTTATTTTTTGCCATTCTGGTAAAGAGACCATCGGTAGCTTGAGAGCTGTAAGAAATTTAGGGAGATCCCCCAAGGATCTAAAGATTGCACCTTCTCTCCCCAAGCCCGCCACCAATTGGAAGGGATATCCCCACCGGTATGGGATCTCCCGCTCCTTTAACAATAGTAGCAGTGGTCTGAGTGCTCTGCGCTGTTGGAGTGTCTTTCTTGAAAGATCCGGCAAAAACTGCAGATTTCTGCCTCGGAATTTAATCGGTCCCTTGTTTCTTATCTGATGTAGGATCTCTTCCTTTTCTTTGAAAAAGTGTACCCTACAGACTACGTCCCTGGGTCTCTCCGGGTCTGCTAGCCTGGGGCCTAGGGCCCTGTGGATTCTATCTATCTCTATTGGATCATTCGGGGATCTTTCCAGGAGTTCTCCGAAGCACTTGATGGCCCAGGCCTCTAGATGTTTGTTTTCTATTTCTTCATTCAGTCCTCGAATTCTTAGATTATTTTGCCTGTGACGATTTTCTATGTCGTCCATATGATTGGCGAGTTCAGCTATTTGGAAAGCGTGTTCACTTAAGATGTCGTGGTGTTCATTTAGGTGCTGGAGCATCAGGTCTTGCGTCTCCTCTGTTTCTCTGACACGGTGCCCCATTTGTTGAATTTCTCTTTGTATAGATTCCAATGCTGATTTCTGAGTTGAGGCGAACTGGGCAAAGTGGTTGTCAAGGTCATCTTTGGTAGGGATTGACCTAAGGTGCTCCTTCCAATCCCAATTGTCTGGTGTCTCTTTGTGAGGGTATTTGGGGTTTTCCTCTTCTCCAGTTTTCCAGCCCATTCCTCTTCTCCTTCTGTTATGGTGTTTCTGGGTGAGAGTGGGGGCCTATTGTATGCCCCCTCTTGGCTTGTCAACTCCCTCTCAAGCCCTTCCTTTCTCATTCTGGCCTCCCGCAGGGTGTTGGGGTTATACATGTCCCCCTCCCCTGTACTTGTATTGCCGCTTCTGTGTCTTACTGCAGCGGGATCGCTCGCCGCTTCTCTCCGCGACCGGGGGCTCCTGGAGTCCTTCACTTCCGGTGGAGGGCTATGGGAAGATGGCGGCTGCACCCTCACTTCCGGGTGCGGATTCCCCGGTCTCGGCGCCTGTGACTGGAGCTGTACCGTTTGCGATGGGTAAGGTTTCGGGTGTGGGAGGGAGGTCGGGGTCCTCTTGTTTGTGTCCGACCACGCTCCTGCTGACTGTCGCTGTCGCGCACCGTCCTCCACGTCGCGCCCGCCGCGATCTTGTATGGAGCCCGGGAGTCTCACCACCGCTGCAGGGAATGCCGATGGAGTGGGGCTGTCCTCTCTTCTTGGGGGTCCGTCCCCGGTGTTTGTTGCTGGTTGTCGTGGTCGCGCATCGTCCTCCATGTTGCGCTCGCCGCCATCTTGTGTGGAGCCCGGGTGTCTCGCCGTCGCTGCAGGGAGTTCAGGTGTAGCGGGGCTGTCTTCTCCTTGTGGGGGTCTTTCTCTCGTGCTTGTTACTGGTGGAGTAGACGTGTGGGGTCCCTTTCCTCCGTCCTCTGTGGTCTTCTCCTGGGTAGATTGTTTCCCGCCTTCTCCCTCCTGCTTGTTGCTGTCCCCGCCGGCGGTCATGTAGCGGTCCAGTGGGCCTGAATCTTTGTCCCTGGGCTTGTGTGAGCTGGTGCCTCCTCTTCTCTTCCCCATGGTTATCTCCTGCGGCAGTTTGGTGAGTGGATGCCTTTTTCTTCTCAAATTATGCCGTGAAGGAGATGGAGCAAAGGCACAGCACGACCTAGCTCTCCATTAGCCAGGCCACGCCCCCAGCACTGGTTTTTATCCTGCATAAAAACCATTGATGGCAGTTTAAAAGACTTTTTTTAATAGTGTACTCATTGTATTTGCTTTGCATACATAACAGTACACTGTTTACTCTGCCTAGAAGAAAACTATGGAATCTGCCAGATGTTTGCTCAGCTGGGTGTGTTTATGTGATAACCATTACATAAACACATGTGCAGCTGAGGAAACAACTAGTGGAGGAAAATTCAGATGATTAAAGCCATTATTTGGGCATTTATTAAATAATGTCCGCAGTTCGTTCAGTCTTGTGATTGTTTAAACAATAATTGTAGTGTGTTAAAGGGCCTTAAGACTACAAATTCCTTACCATATGGTCATTTATTTTGTCATGCATTAATGTATTAATTATACTTTAGATTTCTTTTGATTAATTTAAAAAATGTTTTATTTCATTATTGTTTTTTTATTAACTTGCATAGCTATACCATCCCAAGTTACAGAGGAAAAATACTTTAATTATGACATTGATCATATAGAGATTAGAGATGAGCGAGCACCCTAATGCTTGGGTCCGCGTTATTCGAATTGAGCTTTTCGTAAAATTTGAGAGCTCTACTCGAGTAATGAAGCCCATTGACAACAATGGGAGAGTCGAGCATTTTTGTATGTGGAACGCAGGGTCCCGAGTTTTTTTTTCCCCCTAGGTTCGTGTCTCACTCTTTCTCTCTCTCTCTCCCTCCCTTCCCCTGCCAGTCAAAAATTTTCAAATGACGCGCACTGCGTCGTAGCAGGGAGGGGCCAAAACAGGCACATCACAGCGGGGAGGGGCCAAAAACTGGACTGGGGTCTAACGTGATTTGATGCTCATTCGAGTAACGAGCCCCATCGAGTATGCTAATACTCGAACGAGCATCAAGCTCGCCAGAGTACGTTCGCTCAACTCTAATAGAGATCAATACTGGGGCTACCAAGACCCAGCAGCACTTAGTTACTAGAGTTGAGCGAACATACTCTGTCGAGCTTGTTGCTCGTTTGGAGTATTAGCGCACTCGATGGTGCTCGTTACTTGAACGAGCATCACGCCGTGTTCGATCCCGCCCCAGTTTTTGGCTCCTCCCCGCTGTGACGTGCTTGTTTTGGCTGCTCCCTGCCACGACGCAGTGCGCCTCAATGGCAAATTTTTTGTCTGGAAGGCAGGGGAAAGAGAGAGAAAGAGAGACAAACCAAGAAAAAATTTTTAAAAAGCTCGGGACTCGGCGTTCCACATACAAAAATGTTCGAGTCTCCCATTGTAGCTAATGGGGCTCGTTACTCGAGTAGAGCTCTCGAATTTTACAAAAAGCTCGACTCGAATAATGTGGACTTGAGCATTTGGGTGCTCGCTCATCTCTAGTAGTTACATGACCAGTGATGTGATCATCAGCAAGTACTATAAGAAATCATTTAAAAAGCATGTGTTTCTCTTATGCCACCTCTTTAAAAGGAATGTGTATAAATCGAGGTTTTATGTTAAATACATCTTTGAAGAATTTTTGGTGATTTTTTTTTTTTTAATTCTCAATGTTATAACCTATATTTTAAAACAACTTGTAAAATCCTGCAATTTTCACACTGACCACAAAGCCTGACATGTTCTGTTCTTTAGAGAAATCTTTTCAGCAATCATCTCATTATCATCACAGGGGATATCATGATGAAAGATATAGATAATGCAGGAACCACAATTCACCATAAGTGATGGTTACAGCTTACCTCATACCCCCGTCTTCACCATGATCTCTGCACATGTTAAAGAACTTGCCTAGAACACTATCCCAAATGTTATATAGGACATTGGTAAACATACCAGGTTTGAGGATGCTAAAACATACTATTACTCAAAAAAAAACTTATATGAAGATTTTGCAGCAGAATGCAAACATGACATATCTGATATACTAGATCTATTACATAGTGTAGTGAAAATGTGGTAGATGAATACACTGGGAGTTGTGCATGAGAAGATATTTCTACTGATCTGGTCTTTCATTTCATTAATGATAGATAGATAAGAGATTTAAAAGCAATATGTTATACTTTATATATGTACAACGCTAGCATATGTTTCCGAACCAGCAAATCATATGCAAGGAAATGTGAAGCTTGCTTTATATACGTGATCACAAATTCATGCAGACATACTTGTAATTTATGACCGAGGTTTGTTGATTGTGAGATAATTAAATTTCACTGTACATTTAGCCCATCTATGTCTATTTGCTTTAATAGTCTCTGTCAAGAGATCTCATTATTTCCTGTTTGCCTGCTGAGACCAACCAGTAGGATGTCAGAAGAAAAAAAAGATACTGTAAGAAAATATATGAACCAAATGGAACAGCTAGAGAAGAATGAGAATGCAGTGTGCTCCTCATTAATAGATATTGTAATCTTCCTAACCAAAGAGAAATGAACATTGCAATGGTAATTATTACAATAATTGTATACATTATGAATTACTTTCTATTAATAAATATCAGCCCATTAATATATACACATAATAAAAACATAATATATCGTACTTTCCGATATGTACCAATATACTGAACATTTTGACAAATGTGTCCAATTTTCTGCAGTGATTCATGGTAAACATTAACCATCTACTGTATAACGGGAACCTTACATTTCTCAAAACTCAACTATACTAGAATGGGAAATTCACAATGATCAAAATAGCAGCTTTAACCCCTTAGTGACGGAGCTTTTTTGCTTTTTTCCATTTTTGTTTTTTCCTACTCCCTTTTAAAAAATTGTAGCTCCTTTATTTATCCATCTACGTCGCTGTATGAGGGCTTGTTTTTTGAGGGACGAGTTGTATTTTTCAATGGCACTATTTATTGTACCATATAATGTACTGAGAAACTGTTAAAAAATTCTTAGCGGAGAGAAATGCAAAAAAACACGACATTCCACCATCTTTCGGTGCGTCCTGTTTCTACGGCACACAAACTGCAACAAAAACGACCTGATATTTTTATTCTATGGGTCAGTATGATTACTACGATACCAAACTTATATAGTTTTTTTTTTTGCTGTAGTACTTGTATTTTTTATTTTCAATTATTTTCTGCGGTCATTTTGTGCGCGCAATAACTTTTTTATTTTTCTGTCGACGTAGTTGTGCGAGAGCTCAATTTTTGCGGGATGTCTTGTAGTTTCCGATAGCATTAATTTGGAATGCATACAACTTTTTGATTGCTTTTTATTGCATTTTTTCTGGAAGACAAGGTAACTAAAAAAGTGTATTTCTGGCATTTTTTTTTTTTTTTTCGGACGATGTTCACCGTGCAGGAAAAATAATGCACTACTTTGATAGATCAGACTTTTACGGACGCGGCAATACCGAATACATTTTATTATTTTATGATTTTGATTTTTTAGTAATTGATATGGCAAAAGGGGGTTGATTTAAACTTTTATAGCTTTTTTTTTTTTACAATTTAAAAAACTTTATTGATCTTTTTTTTTACTTTACTTTCGAAGTCCCCCTGGGGGACTTTAACATGCGATGCTTTGATCGCTCCTGTAGTATGACGTAATGCTATAGCATTACGTCATACTGCTTTTTTACAGGCAGTCTATCAAGCCACCCTGTGTGGATGGCTTGATAGGCAGTCTGCTAAGGCAGCCCTGGGGCCATTCATTAGGCCCCCGGCTGCCATGACACCTGCACGGCTCCCCCGATCTCACCGCGGGGGGGGGGCCGTGCGGGACCCCCAAACAGCGTTCGGAGGATTTATATGCCGCTGTCAGAATTGACAGCGGCATTTAAAGAGTTAATAGCCGCGATCGGCCGAGCGCGGCTATTGCCTGCGGGTGTCAGCTGTAATAAACAGCTGATGCCCGCGCTGTATGGAGGGAGATAGCGGCGCTACCTCCCTCCATACACGTCCTGCAACAGCAGGACGTAGTTTTACGATAGCGCCGTCACTAAGGGGTTAAGTATAACTTATACCAAAGAATCTGTGAGATACAGTAGCTCTTTTATTTAAGGAGATTTTACCTTAAAGCAGAAAAACCTCAGTTTGGTATATTTGAAAGATCACTGTTCAAGTTGCATAAAATATGTATCAAAGGAGATGAATAGAGATGAGCGAGCACCAAAATGCTTGAGTGCTCGTTACTCGAGTCGAACTTTCAGTGATGCTCGAGAGTTCGTTTCGAGTAACCAACCCCATTGAAGTCAATGGGCGACTCGAGCATTTTTGTATATGACTGGTGCTCCGCTAAGGTTTTCATTTGTGAAAATCTTAGCAAATCACCAAAGTCATGTAAAAAACACAGAAATGGATAGGGCAGGCGAGGAGCAACATGCAGGGCTGCATTTCGGGCTCCGAGGTCTCACTATTTAGCCGCAATAGTGGCAAGAGTGAGACCCCCCCCCCCCCTGCACTGTCAGCATAAAGATCGTTCTCCTCTGCCACAGCTGTAACAGCTGTGGCTGGGAAGAATGATGTTAGCCCATTGAATTCAATGGAGCCGGCAATACAGCCGGCTCCATTGAAAGCAATGGGCTGCCGGCGAGCGCGGGATGAATTTTCAGGAAGGGCCTAAAAATATAAGCCCTTACCTGAAAATCATCCTAAACTGTGTAAAAAAAAAAATGTATACTCACCTTTCCGCTGCAGCCGGAGTTCAGCCGCGTCTGGCCGGCACTTCTCCTGAACTGCTTTCTGTAGTATTCAGCAGGTGGGGATTTAAAATCCCCGCCTGCTGAATGGGCTGCCTCTGATTGGTCATAGCTCTCACCAATCAGAGGCAGCTCTCACTCACCCATTCATGAATTCATGAATGGGTGAGTGAGTGCTGCCTCTGATTGGCTCAGTGCAGGGACCAATCAGGGGCAGCTCTCAGCTGAATGACAGCACTGTGTTCAATGACAAGGGGACTCCCTGCGGGAATATTTACACGCACCACGGACCTATGGTGCACGCATGTCCTATCTTTTACAGGTGCACGTGTTTGCACGCCTGTTAAACACGGACATGTGAACACACCATAAGGAACCAATGGTTCTAACAGACGAGTGGTTTTGTGCACAAATAAACACGCTCGTCTGAATCCACTCTTAAGATTGTACCAGCAAGTTATCAGTATTTGTTAAACTTTGCTACATTTGTAGGTACACGCTATAATGTTGTTTTTATACCATGTATCCCATAGACTGCATGAGCACCTTGTGTATTGAGTTGTAATCTGCTGGCGGATTGTATTTTGCAGCAGTGCACCATAAGTTGGCAGACTAGCTAGGCAGGAAGGATGGTAATTTCCCTGGCTGCCGGCTTGCAGGAGAAAGTTCTATAGTCAGTGTCAGCATGAGGACTTAGTCACATGGGTAGTAACTAGAGATGAGCGAGCACCAAAATGCTCGGGTGCTTGTTACTCGAGTCGAACTTTCAGTGATGCTCGAGAGTTCGTTTCGAGTAATGCACCCCATTGAAGTCAATGGGCGACTCGAGCATTTTTGTATATCGCCGATGCTCGCTAAGGTTTTCATTTGTGAAAACCTGGGAAATTCAAGAAAGTGGTGGGAAGGACACAGAAACGGATACAGCAGGCGAGGGGCTACATGTTGGGCTGCATCTCAAGTTCCCAGGTCCCACTATTAAGCCACAATAGTGGCAAGAGTGAGCCCCCCCCCCCCCCCCCCGCACTGTCAGCATAAAGATCGTTCTCCTCTGCACAGCTGTAACAGCTGTGGCAGAGAAGAGCGATGTTAGCCCATTGAATTCAATGGAGCCGGCAATACAGCGTCAATGCTTACAACGGAGCATGCTCAGCAATCCCTGCACATTGCCCATAGAGGATGTGATGTGCCTGGACACAGATGAGTCACACCGGAAGTGCGTCACTGCCCATAGTATCTCAGGGCGGAAGTACATCAAAGCTTACAACGGAGCATGCTCAGCAATCCCTGCACATTGCCCATAGAGGATGTGATATGCCTGGACATAAATGAGTCACACCAGGAGGTGTGTAGGGGCGGAGATTTAGCCAGTGCTATCAACAGTACATGCTCACATCTCTATATGATATACAACAGAGGTATATCACATCTAGTATGAAAATAAGCCCTGACAGAAGACCTGACAGGTCTGTTTGTGTATTGAGCTTGACAAAGACGGCAGCAGCCGTCGAAACGTTGCCATGCTGTTTTACTTCTGGATCTGTATTCACCAATAAAGGATGATATTTCAGCAATACCTTCTGTCTCTTGGCTGATCTCCCCTGGACCAGTGCTGCCTTCCAAAAACAACTTGCTTGTTGCAAGAGGTAAAGGAACAGGCAAGAGATTTTTAACCATGATCAGGCATAATATATTTTAAAAATCCCACTTCCGTCCACTTTTAATTTGTTATTCTAATAATGCTCTGTATGTTTTCATACAGAAACTGTTTCTTGTTTTCCTTTCCCACAGGCTTCCCGGGTGTCAATCTGGATAAGCAAATTTCCCTTTTTTCTTAATAAAGAATTTATATAAAAAGAAAAAAATCCCACTTTCAATGACTTAAATCCCTTTTAGAGATGAGTGAGCACCAAAATGCTCGGGTGCTCGTTACTCGAGTCGAACTTTCAGTGATGCTCGAGAGTTCGTTTCGAGTAACGAACCCCATTGAAGTCAATGGGCGACTCGAGCATTTTTGTATATCGCCGATGCTCGCTAAGGTTTTCATTTGTGAAAACCTGGGAAATTCATGAAAGTGATGGGAACGACACAGAAACGGATAGGGCAGGCGAGGGGCTACATGTTGGGCTGCATCTCAAGTTCCCAGGTCCCACTATTAAGCCACAATAGTGGCAAGAGTGAGACCCCCCCTGCACTGTCAGCATAAAGATCGTTCTCCTCTGCCACAGCTGTAACAGCTGTGGCAGAGAAGAACGATGTTAGCCCATTGAATTCAATGGAGCCGGCAAGACAGCCGGCTCCATTGAAAACAATGGGCTGCCGGCGATCGCGGGATGAATTGTCGGGAAGGGCTTA
The DNA here is from genome assembly GCF_035609145.1 of Eleutherodactylus coqui. Classification (NCBI taxonomy): domain Eukaryota; kingdom Metazoa; phylum Chordata; class Amphibia; order Anura; family Eleutherodactylidae; genus Eleutherodactylus; species Eleutherodactylus coqui. The sequence goes on along the minus strand of NW_027102460.1, from coordinate 33,180 downwards.
AATATATAAGCCCTTCCCTGCAATTCATCCAGAAATGTGTAAAAATAAAAAAATATATATATACTCACCTGGTCATGGCAGACGGAGTTCAGCGCGGCTGGCGGCAGTCCTCCTGAACTGCTCTGAACAGCTGTGAGTAGTATTCAGCAGCCGTTCGAGTATTAGCATGTTCGAGATGCTCGTTACTCGTGACGAGTACCACGTGATGCTCAAGTTACTTTCACTTTCATCTCTGAGACGTTAGCGCGCTTTTCTGGCCAATAGAAAGACTGGGAAGGCATTACAACTTCCCCCTGCGACGTTCAAGCCCTATACCACCCCCCTGCAGTGAGTGGCTGGCGGGATCAGGTGTCAACCGAGTATATAAATCGGCCCCTCCCGCGGCTCGCCACAGATGCGTTCTCACAGAGATCAGGGAAAGTGCTGTCTTGCTGTAGTTGCTATAGGGAGAGTGTTAGGAGTATTTTAGGCTTCAAGAACCCCAACGGTCCTTCTTAGGGCCACATCTAACCGTGTGCAGTAGTGTGGAGGCTGCTTTTTGCAGTGTTGCATTTTTATTTTTTTTTGTATATCGGCCGTGCAGAGCATTGCGCCCTGCAGTAATTATACATAGTCCAGGGCCAGTAGTGGTGGTGAGGCAGGGACAGAAGACATATTTATTGAATATAGGCAGTGGGCCTTTCCAAAAACATTTGGGAAAAAAAATCTATTTGGGCTGCCTGTGACTGTCCTCAGTGTACTGGGTCTGTGCTGGGGGTAGTTGTCCTCCTAATTCATACGCAGCCAGCTAAGTGTTAAAGCAGGCTTGCGCAAAATTATTTCCTGGCTCTGCTGTGCGTTCCGTAAGCGAAGTCAGCCTCCAACCACAGGCCAATAAGCGGCACATTTAATTACAGCGTTCTGTTTCTGCACTACTGGTAATACACCATGCTGAGGGGTAGGGGTAGGCCTAGAGGACGTGGACGCGGGCGAGGACGCGGAGGCCCAAGTCAGGGTGTGGGCACAGGCCGAGCTCCTGATCCAGGTGTATCGCAGCCGACTGCTGCGGGATTAGGAGAGAGGCACGTTTCTGGCGTCCCCACATTCATCTCACAATTAATGGGTCCACGCGGTAGACCTTTATTAGAAAATGAGCAGTGTGAGCAGGTCCTGTCGTGGATGGCAGAAAGTGCATCCAGCAATCTATCGTCCACCCAGAGTTCTGCGCCGTCCACTGCTGCAACTCTGAATCCTCTGGCTGCTGCTCCTCCTTCCTCCCAGCCTCCTCACTCCATTACAATGACACATTCTGAGGAGCAGGCAGACTCCCAGGAACTGTTCCCAGGCCCCTGCCCAGAATGGCCAGCAATCGTTCCTCTCCCACCGGAGGAGTTTGTCGTGACCGATGCCCAACCTTTTAAAAGTTCCCGGGGTCCGGGGGATGAGACTGGGGACTTCCGGCAACTGTCTCAAGACCTTTCAGTGGGTGAGGAGGATGATGACGATGAGACACAGTTGTCTATCACTCAGGTAGTAGTAATTGGAGTAAGTCCGAGGGAGGAGCGGACAGAGGATTCGGAGGAAGAGCAGCAGGACGATGAGGTGACTGACCCCACCTGGTTTGCTACGCCTACTGAGGAGAGGTCTTCAGAGGGGGAGGCAAGGGCAGCAACAGGGCAGGTTGCAAGAGGCAGTGCGGTGTCCAGAGGTAGAGGCAGGGCCAGACCGAATAATCCACCAACTGTTTCCCAAAGCGCCCCCTCGCGCCATGCCACCCTGCAGAGGCCGAGGTGCTCAAAGGTCTGGCAGTTTTTCACTGAGAGTGCAGAGGACCGACGAACAGTGGTGTGCAACCTGTGTCGCGACAAGATCAGCCGGGGAGCCACCACCACCAGCCTCACCACCACCAGCATGCGCAGACATATGATGGCCAAGCACCCCACAAGGTGGGACGAAGGCCGTTCACTGCCTCCGGTTTGCACCGCTGCCTCTCCCCCTGTGCCCCAACCTGCCACTGAGATCCAACCCCCCTCTCAGGGCACAGGCACTACAGTCTCCTGGCCTGCACCCACACCCTCACCTCCGCTGTCCTCGGCCCCATCCACCAATGTCTGTCAGCGCACCGTCCAGCCGTCGCTAGCACAAGTGTTGGTTCAAAAGAAGTTAATGCAACCACAGCACTCACCAGAGTTGAAAGACTAAAACTCTGGATTCCACCAGAAAATCATCTGTTGTGGATATGGGGAGAAACATGCAAGAGCCTGGTGTGGTCCGGATCCAAAAACCAAACACAGCTAAATTTGTAAAGTAACCAGGCAGCAGCTGATGATTTTTTATAAAGATAGAAAAAAACTTTTATTCCTCCATAAAAGTCAGACTGGCGACGTTTCGGTTTCCACTGAAACCTTTCTCAAGCCCCTGGGCTTGAGAAAGGTTTCAGTGGAAACCAAAACGTCGCCAGTCTGACTTTCATGGAGGAATAAAAGTTTTTTTCTATCTTTATAAAAAATCATCAGCTGCTGCCTGGTTACTTTACAAATTTAGCGCAAGTGTTGGAGCGCAAGCGCAAGTACGCCGCCACGCACCTGCGCGCTCAAGCGTTAAACGTGCACATAGCCAAATTTATCAGCCTGGAGATGCTGCCGTATAGGGTTGTGGAAACGGAGGCTTTCAAAAGTATGATGGCGGCGGCGGCCCCGCGCTACTCAGTTCCCAGTTGCCACTACTTTTCCCAATGTGCCGTCCCAGCCCTGCACGACCACGTCTCCCGCAACATTGTACGCGCCCTCACCAACGCGGTTACTGCCAAGGTCCACTTAACAACAGACACGTGGACAAGCACAGGCGGGCAGGGCCACTATATCTCCCTGACCGCACATTGGGTGAATTTAGTGGAGGCTGGGACAGAGCCAGAGCCTGGGACCGCTCACATCCTACCCACCCCAGAATTGCGGGCCCCAGCTCGTGTGGGTACAATAAAGATTTATTCTTTTATTTAACCCCTGGAGTGCTGCTCTTATACATACTTTGCCCCAGCTCGGTGTTGGTATCTGCGGCGGTGTATGCTTCCTCCACTAAACCACCCTCCTCCTCCTCCTACGCAACCTCTGTCTCGCAATCAAGATGTGTCAGCAGCAGCACGTCGCCACCAGTCGGTGTTGCGCGGCACGGCAGCACAGCGGTGGGCAAGCGTCAGCAGGCCGTGCTGAAACTACTCAGCTTAGGAGAGAAGAGGCACACGGCCCACGAACTGCTGCAGGGTCTGACAGAGCAGACCGACCGCTGGCTTGCGCCGCTGAGCCTCCAACCGGGCATGGTCGTGTGTGACAACGGCCGTAACCTGGTGGCGGCTCTGCAGCTCGGCAGCCTTACGCATGTGCCACGCCTGGCCCACGTCTTTAATTTGGTGGTTCAGCGCTTTCTGAAAAGCTACCCACGCTTGTCAGACCTGCTCGGAAAGGTGCGCCAGCTCTGCGCACATTTCCGCAAGTCCCACATGGACGCTGCCACCCTGCGCACCCTGCAACATCAGTTTCATCTGCCAGTGCACCGACTGCTGTGCAACGTGCCCACACGGTGGAAATCTACGCTCCACATGTTGGCCAGGCTCTATGAGCAGCGTAGAGCTATAGTGGAATACCAACTCCAACATGGGCGGCGCAGTGGGAGTCAGCCTCCTCAATTCTTTACAGAAGAGTGGGCCTGGTTGGCAGACATCTGCCAGGTCCTTGGAAACTTTGAGGAGTCTACCCAGATGGTGAGCGGCGATGCTGCAAACATTAGTGTCACCATTCCTCTGCTATGCCTCTTGAGAAGTTCCCTGCAAAGCATAAAGGCAGACGTTTTGCGCTCGGAAACAGAGCTGGGGGAAGACAGTATGTTGCTGGATAGTCAGAGCACCCTCCTGTCTATATCTCAGCGTGTTGAGGAGGAGGAGGAGGAGCATGAGGAGGATGAGGAGGAGGGGGAAGAGACAGCTTGGCCCACTGCTGAGGGTACCCATGCTGCTTGCCTGTCATCCTTTCAGCGTGTATGGCCTGAGGAGGAGGAGGAGGAGGATCCTGAAAGTGATCTTCCTAGTGAGGACAGCCATGTGTTGCGTACAGGTACCCTGGCACACATGGCTGACTTCATGTTAGGATGTCTTTCTCGTGACCCTCGCGTTACACGCATTCTGGCCACTACGGATTACTGGGTGTACACACTGCTCGACCCACAGTATAAGGAGAACCTTTCCACTTTCATACCCGAAGAGGAAAGGGGTTCGAGAGTGATGCTATACCACAGGACCCTGGCGGACAAACTGATGGTAAAATTCCCATCCGACAGCGCTAGTGGCCGAAGGCGCAGTTCCGAGGGCCAGGTAGCAGGGGAGGCGCAGAGATCAGGCAGCATGTACAGCACAGGCAAGGGAACACTCTCTAAGGCCTTTGACAGCTTTCTGGCTCCCCAGCAAGACTGTGTCACCGCTCCCCAGTCAAGGCTGAGTCGGCGGGAGCACTGTAAAAGGATGGTGAGGGAGTACGTAGCCGATCGCACGACCGTCCTCCGTGACGCCTCTGCCCCCTACAACCACTGGGTGTCGAAGCTGGACACGTGGCCTGAACTCGCGCTGTATGCCCTGGAGGTGCTTGCTTGTCCTGCGGCTAGCGTCTTGTCAGAGAGGGTGTTTAGTGCGGCTGGGGGAATCATCACAGATAAGCGTACCCGCCTGTCAACCGACAGTGCCGACAGGCTTACACTCATCAAGATGAACAAAGCCTGGATTTCCCCAGACTTCTCTTCTCCACCAGCGGACAGCAGCGATACCTAAACAATACGTAGGCTGCACCCACGGATGGAAGCATTGTTCTCTATCACCATCAAAAACGTGGATCTTTTAGCTTCATCAATCTGTGTATAATAATCATCCTCCTCCTCCTGCTCCTCCTCCTGAAACCTGACGTAATCACGCCGAACGGGCAATTTTTCTTAGGCCCACAAGGCTCAGTCATATAATTTTTGTAAACAATTTTTATACGTTTCAATGCTCATTAAAGCGTTGAAACTTTCACCTGAACCAATTTTTATTTTAACTGGGCTGCCTCCAGGCCTAGTTACAAATTAAGCCACATTAACCAAAGCGATTAATGGGTTTCACCTGCCCTCTTGGTTGGGCATGGGCAATTTTTCTGACGTACATTAGTACTGTTGGTACACCAATTTTTGGGGGTCCTCGCCTACAGTGTAATCCAATTAATTTTTTGCTCACCTGCATTACAGCTGACGTTACATCAGCTGTGCTGGGCACTGCAATGGGATATATTTATGTACCGCCGGTGGGTTCCAGGGAGCCACCCATGCTGTCGGTCCACACGGAGTTGTAACTACATGTGTCCACTTCTAAAGAACCCCAGTCTGACTGGGGCATGCAGTGTGGGCCAAAGCCCACCTGCATTAAACATGACATTACCTCAGCTGTCATGGGCAATGCTATGGGATATATTTATGTGCCGCCGGTGGCTTCCTGGCACCCACCCATGCCGTCGGTCCACAGGGACTTCACAATAGGGAGATGTACCTGCCCTTGTCTATGAATTAAAAAGCCCGGTCAGGTTGGGGCATGCAGTGTGGGCCGAAGCCCACCTGCATTTAATCTGACGTTAGCTCTGCTGTCCAGGGCACTGCAATGGGATACATTTATGTACAGCGGGTGGGTTCCAGGGAGCCACCTATGCTGTGGGTGCACACGGAATTCCCATTGCGGAGTTGGGGATTCCCAGTTGTACCTGCCTGTGACTATTTATAAAAAACCGTGGTCTGACTGGGGCATGCAGACACCTTGACAGAATGAATAGTGTGTGGCACATAGGATCCCCATTGCTATGCCCATGTGTGCAGCTCCTGATGGCGGTGGCACAGGATTATATTTCTCATTGCTTCTGTACAGCATTGTGGGCTATCGCCCCACCCCTTTTAAAGAGGGTCGCTGCCTAGCCGTGCCAACCCTCTGCAGTGTGTGCCTGCTCATGGCAGACGCACTTATAAATAGACATGAGTGTGGCGTGGCATGAGGGCAGCTGAAGGCTGCGCAGAGACAATTTGGTGTGCGCTGTGGACACTGGGTCGTGCAGGGGGGGTTGGGCAGCATGTAACCCAGGAGAAGTGGCAGCGGAGTGTCATGCAGGCAGTTATTGTGTTTTGTTGGAGGTAGTGTGGTGCTTAGCTAAGGTATGCATTGCTAATGAGGGCTTTTCAGAAGTAAAAGTTGTTGGGGGGGGCCCACTCTTGCCGCTATTGTGGCTTAATAGTGGGACCTGGGTACTTGAGATGCAGCCCAAAATGTAGCCCCTCGCCTGCCCTATCCGTTTCTGTGTCGTTCCCATCACTTTCTTGAATTGCCCCGATTTTCACAAATGGAAACCTTAGCGAGCATCAGCGATATACAAAAATGTTCGAGTCGCCCATTGACTTCAATGGGGTTCGTTACTCGAAACAAACCTTCGAGCATCGCGATAATTTTGTCCCGAGTAACGAGTACCCGAGCATTTTGGTGCTCGCTCATCTCAAGATCTTATCAGTACAACAGAGTGAGTGATCAGTGCAGAAAGGGGGAGGAGAAGAAGTGCCTGATAAATATAATAGAATATATACAAAAGTTGGTGTTCATTTACCAAAATCTACAATATTGCTAGCAAACATTCTTTGCTAGCAGGAATATGGATTGTAAATGTGTAACCTTTTAGTGACCTGAGAGCGGTCACAGCCATGGGTAATTGGAAGTAATTCAGTGATTGGGTAATAGCCTTGTGGTCATAAGGGCCTCCAGTGGTGGTGAGCATAACAAGCCAGGCTGAGGATAGATGGTAGCATCCCCTGACAAATGACAGCAGCACTGTAAAACAGACAAAAACTAACAGGCACTCAGGGTTAAGTTTAGTAAGTTCACATACTATATCTCTGATGGTTATCTGCAACCATCAAGCACACTGTGCATTTAAAGGCCCATTTACACTCAACGATTATCGCTCAAAAGCCATCTTTTCAGCAATAATTGTTGTGTCTAAATGCACTGCCATCTTGCACTGTTCGCTCATCATTGATTTGTAGCAAGTTAAAAATCAGTGATAACTCTTATCTCATTTTCTCAGTGGGTGGGCGCTGATAGCATTCTTTCAGCTGATATCCCACTGGGACTTTCCAGCGGGATACCAGCTGAAGGCTTTGAGAACAAAGAAGCTGTCAGCACTCCTGCTCTTTCTCGGAGCTATCAGCTTAGCGGGACACCGCTGATAACTGCGAGAACAATGCAGCTGTTTGCATATACAAAACAGCTGCTTTATTCTAAGTTATCAGTGGGGTCCCGCTTTGCCTGCATTTTACTCTTTAAGTAGCTAATTAGCTACTTAAGAGTTATGCAAAGATGATCGCTCAAAACTGTCACTCAAACAGTCATTTAAGCGATTTATAAGTGATCATCTTTCAGTCTAAATGCACCCTAAGGCCTCAGTCACACGGGCGCATCGGCACCCGTACATAGGCGCCGATGCACCCGTGTGACTGCAGGAAGGACACGGCCGTACCTAAAGACGGCCGTCTCTCTGCAGCGCCAGAGGAAAGAACACATGACCGACAATGAAGCCGGTCACATGTTCTTTCCTCCAGCGCTGCAGAGAGACGGCCGTCTGCAGGTACGGCCGTGTGCTGGTGACAGTCACACGGGCGCATCTGCGCCGGTGTAGGGGTGCCGATGCGCCCGTGTGACTGAGGCCTAAGACTGTTCTGCAAATATCAAGTTTACTGTTACAATTTGTTTGATTGAGGGAGGATTTAGATGAGCGTAGGTGCAACTACATTTGGCAGCACAGAGCGTAGTTTCGCCTGAACAAGGTTAATTTCTTCACTTTCGATGGCTTTTCAAACTCCACACTACAGTGTAGGAGTTTGAAAAAAAACGCTGGAAGATAGGTGTCACCCGATCTTTCCTGCACATTGGCAGTTCCTATATTTTCTTGGCCTTACAATTAACAGCCAAGAAAAGAGCTAGTGAAAACAAAACCATTGAAATCCAATTGAAATCAGTGGTTTTGTTTTGTCTCGATATGTGGGAGAAAAACATGTTTTGTCTTAATCCGCCATGAAACTATCCAGCTCTTTGTATCTTCCTATTGACCACTACAATCTTCAACTATTCCTGAAGGATATTGGCAGGTAATCTAGCCTGAATTTGGTTTGGAATGGCACTGAATGGTATCCAATGGAATATTAGACCACTCGCTATGTAAAATCTAGTAAATCTCCTGTAGGGATGTTTGTGGGAATAATGTGTTTTCACTCTTGTGTCTCCAAGACAGACCAGAATGCCTCGATAATATTCCGGTCTGGTGACTGTGATAGCTAGGGAAGATGCTTATCCTCATCTTCATGCTCCTGAAACCATGCCTAGGCATAGGGAAAGCTGCGTGGATAAGAGCATTATCATCTGAAAAATTACCTCTCCATCAGGAAGCAATGTCTGCACCATTCGGTAGACATGATCAGCCAAAATGTCATTATAGTCCTTGGTAGTGACTCTCTCTTTTAAGGTGACAATTTTTCCCTGCAGAAAACCATAAGTTGGCTGCCCAAGCCATGACAGATCCATCATGCTTGACCGTGGGAATCAGACAGTTGGGATTAGTTCCATCCTCACTGTAATCACTGAGACAGGATGCTAAAAATGACGATTGAGCTTAGCAGTTGTCTTCCTATTAGAGTTAATAATTCACTTCAACATCCTTCTGTCTTTGACACTGAGTTTATACTTACGGACACTATTAAAGTTAGCAAAATTTTGCCTTTAATACTGTAGTGACTTTTGATACCATACCTCTAGATACATCAAGCAAGCTAGCGATTTTGCTGATACTCCAATTAGATGGACACCAACAATCTGCCCTCTCTGAAAGTCTGTGAGGTTAGACATCTTGCACAATCCGCAACACGAAACGCTATATGCAAATGTACTACTTCTGTTTTACTTTTGATTTGCATGAACAGTACACATTAACAACAAATGTGGCTTGGGGGTCCAAAGAGCCATTCCTGCATGCATTACCAAGAACATTATGAATCTTAGGCGTTTCCATTATTTTGATAGACCATTGCATATTTTTTGAACCCACTACCTATAGAAAGTTTTATTTCTTATGGTCAGGCCTTTGGGTCCAAGCAATTATTTTTATTTTTTCAGCAATATATTCCAAGCCTATGACTTTATTATGTTTCCATCAACAGAGCTTTATGATGGTTTGCGTTTTCCAAGATGAATTGTAGTTTTATCAGCAGCATTTTAGGGTACATGTAATTGATTATTTTTATAACAGTATATAACACAAACACATATATACAGTACATAGAATTCATGATAGATTGCTGATCTAGTCTGGTACACTTGGTATCAGTAAGGAACATTTTCCATTTTAGGGCAAATTGGCTCATGCCTTATGTTTTGTTTCTTCCTCTGGATGAATAGTGGAAACTTTTAAAATTTCCCCCTTTCCTTCATCCACATCCTCTTCCTGGTTGAACTTGATAAACGAATGCCTTTTTTTCAACAAAACTATATGAATATATAAAATTGAACTATTTAGTTGAGTCTTTTGTAGAGCACATTTGTTGTGCCTCATAGCCTTTATACAGTATATGACACGCTGTGATCGTATGCCTGTAATAGAAAATAACATGTAAACCAGTTTACCATTGTAGCTTTACTTCATTAAATCTTGCAATTCTTGCTTTTTACAGAGCTTGGTTGTTTATTTCTTCAGTTTTTTTTCATATTATGTGCATTTATTATAACAATAAAATCCTACAAGAGCTCAATGTTTTCATTGCACAAAGATTTGTGGTTTACACTGCTCTTTTTAAAATTGTATATTCGACTTTTCTTACCTATAATGGGCTTAGCTCTGGGTTTGGAACTTCAGGTCTTAGAACAATAAATATAAAATGCATTAAATTCAAAATGTGAGGAATGAACACCATGGAATTGACTCACAGTTTACAAATATAATGGTTGTTAAGTTTTTGGCTAATTTCAATTATTTTACATACATTTTAAGAAAATATAGGTATAATGAAAAATCTATCGCTGATTTTTAGTAAATAACATTTAAAAGCATTACATTTCAAGAACATTTATAAAATATAACCATTACAAATATCCTACAGTAAATACATTTCCAAAAGAAGCAACATTAAAATGCACCATAAGCATGCCATTTAGGTCTGCATTTCTATCTTTTATTTAGTTTTCCATCTTCGTGTTCTACTATGTAAGGGCTATACTCTTAAGTTACTAAGCAACATGATTTGATATTGTAGTTGGTTCTATGTATTAAATAGATGTTAAATGTGTTTTGGAGGACATTTACTAAACAAAATGTGCCAAAATTCTGTTGCAAATTTATTATGCGTTTCAGATACTTTTTACAATGTAATGAGAATTTATTAAACTGCTTGTGTGTGTTACGGACAGTGAGTGTGGACCCACTGTGCCAACCAACCAGTTTGGCTTTGGGCTAAACCTAAGGACGTTTTCCTGACGGTTCCCTGGTATTCACCCTTTAACCTGTGTACAGGGATCTGGAGTTCCCTGCAGGAAACCAAGCAGGTCGCTACCTTCTGGAGAAGTCCCTATGTGGTTGGTAGCTAACCCATGGGAGTCTGAAGCACTGGTGCACAGCACTGTGAAACACCCCAAACTATGAATAAAATCCAGTGCAAATTCGGGGAAGGCAGAGAATAAATGTATACAGGTAAAAGTATGAGAATAAGAGCAGACACAAAAGTCAGAGGAGGAGACCTATGCTGGGTGACTGAGATAAACACACACCAACACTCAGGCAAAGAAGGAAGATCCCTAGCTCAGCTAAATAGAATGGTAATAGCCTAATACCCTGGGCTGAAAGCACTGAGGATGATTAACCACCATAGTGCTGATAGAAAGTAGAAGCTATGAGTCCATTCATACAGGAGGAGCAGAGCGAATAGCAAGAGGGTGGCAGACATGGGAAGCTGGCCTAGCAGTGTGAGAATTCTGGGATAAAAACTCTCAACTCTTTGACTCTTTGCACTCTGTCAGGCACTTTTCTAAAAGTAAGTGGATATTAGAATAAGGAGTACAGCATTTCATGGCCCAAGAGATTTGCTATGCTATATGCCAGATGCAGGAATAAACTATAGTGGAAATTTACATCAACTCATAGCTTACATAGATTGCATATTCTGGTGCATGGACTGGCCAGATATGTGCTAAATTTATTAAGAGGCATGCACCTTGTAATAAATTTGGTTCACTGTACTCCAGGGCATTTTGGATTTAGATCGGTGTATAGAATGCCAGTCTGAGTAAATTCCATGCTCTACTATTTTAAAAGTATTTAGAAAAAGGTCTTTAAATATTTTTTAATTAAACTTTATTTAGCAATTATCAAGTTTACAAAAATATGCAAGTGAGAGGAGTAGGGAAAAAAACTAATAGGGTGGCGCAACCTATTTTAGGAAACGTGCACATATTTGAATAAAAGCGTTATTTTTTTATTTGGATAAAATCCAGTAGTGTTTTGAGGCGCTTTGCCTCTTCTTCAGTCCTGCTGGAGACACAATACATAATATATACATCACAAATAGTGGTACATGGGATATATATATATATATATATATATATATATATATATATATATATATATATGTGTGTGTGTGTGTGTGTGTGTGTGTGTGTGTAAGGGTACATAATAGAAGAAAGAGAAAGGGGTGTATAATAAAGTGCAAATAGAGATTGATAGCCAGGGATAAAAAAATGTTCAGAAAGAAAAAAAAATACAATAAATACATGAGAATACATGAAGTCACAGTTGGGGAAAGTTTAGGCAAAAATACATTATTCCTAGACTATTAATGTGATCATTGCCAGTAAAGCATAAGTTAAATAACTATGACAAAAACTTACATGAATATACAGTAAAGTCATAAAATTGTGTGGACGTCTGAACTAGTAGTTATGAGAAAAAAAGAGTCAAAGGCAGAAATGGGGGGGGGGGGACAAGCAAGGTGTAGCGAATGTGGAAATGTGGATAGGAGCATAAAATTGTAGGAGATTAGTGCTGAGAATAGGAAAGAGGTGGTGTGGGGAATGAGTGGGAAAGAGAGAGAGAGAATGTGGGGAATTAAGGGAAAGAGTAGGCATAGATGAAATTAGAGCATGAGGAGACAGTGAGTGCTGGAGAGACAAGAATAACAATGGCAGCTGGACATGAGGAAAGAAACTTGAACTAAAACACTGGGGAGTTTTGAAGGAGAAGTAGACTTACCACTGGACTGAGTTGGGGATTGGCTGGGGTGGGGTAGGATATTGCTTTTGCCAGGTGTGTGTGGGAAGGCTATTGTATGCCGGGGACCCCAGGCATACCAGATGCCATTGCTAGGAGACTGGGGCGGTGCGAGATGAGCTGGTGACGTGGCACCATTCAGAAGGAAGGGGAGAGAGAGGGATAGAGAAGGGGACGTATTCCCAGGTCATGTGAGATCTGAAGCTCCAGGGTAGGGAGCGAGAGAGGGAGGTAGGGAGGGGCGGCGTGTGGGTCAGGTGACATCACCAGGAGTTTAATACTCATTCGGGCAGCATGTATAGGCTGGTGGAAACACGCAGTGAGGAGAAATAGAGGTGGAGCAGGCAGGGAAGGGAAAGTTTCAGATGGAAGATAATGTAGGGGAAAGAAAGAGAGAGAATGGATAGAAAGCAGGGGCTAGAGGGAAAAGTGGAGGGGAGGACAGAAATGGGAAAGCTTGTATATAGTGGGTGTTTTTTTTAATAATATGAGACTATGAAAGCAATGTTTTTTGCTACTGTGTGTGAACAGTATATAAAAATGAGAATAAAAATACAAATAAATGACTATTAAAATACATATAAATAACAGTGGAGTCTGTAAAAGGAAATGGTATCAATGCAATAATAAAGATAATATTATTAATAATAAAATATGAATACATAGATAATAATGATTGATAAATAAACTTGAGGAAAAGAAAGTTGGCAATCAAATATATTTAACATATATACTAACATAAAATGAAAAAGGATTCTCTTAAATAAACAAGCAATCAGCTGATAGCAGCTGTGTATGCCGACTTCATCATATAGATTTCACGTGACTGTCTCAAAAGCTTCATTTAGGTCCATTGGGGACATAGAATTCAGTTTGAAAATGCAGAACATTTCTCATTGCCGTAAGGTTACAAATCTGTCTGGATTATTTGATGGAACTTGTTCTAATCCCGTTACGGAAAAGGATCCAAAGTTGCGATCATAAGTCATACTTGCATGGTGGGATACACTGTGTTTTAAAAAGCTGTGTGAAGTATTGAATCTGTGGTTATTTATCCTGCACCTTAATTCCTGTGTCGTACGGCCTACATTTTGGAGGCCACATGAACATTGAAGGAGATATATAACAAAGGTGGATGAACAGTCAATGTATGATCGAATTTTGAAGGTCTCTTTCGTAGTTGAGCTTGTAAATTCTGTTTTCTTGTGTTCCATAATTGCGCAGCATTTGCATTTTTTCTTACTGCACCTAAACTTTCCTGTGTTCTTGGGTGCCCTTCACTTGTAAATGGAGTTTAGATTGGTGACATATTTTCATAAAAATATATTGATGTAGTGCGACAAGTTGCTGGTGACGGACTTTATACTCGAAATGATGGGTCTGCCAGGAGGGTTTTTCTGGTCCTTGTGGTTTTTCGGTAGATGGTAGATGATTGAGATCCAAGCGTACCTATTAGAGATGAGCGAGCACCAAAATGCTCGGGTGCTCGTTGCTCGAGTCGAACTTTCCGCGATGCTCGAGGGTTCGTTTTGAGTAACGAACCCCATTGAAGTCAATGGGCGACTCGAGCATTTTTGTATACCACCCATGCTCCGCTAAGGTTTTCATTGGTGAAAATCTGGTAAAACCCAAGAAAGTGATGGAAACGACACAGAAACAGATAGGGAAGGCGAGGGGCAACACGCTGGGCTGCATTTCAGGTTCCCAGGTCCCACTATTAAGCCACAATAGCAGGAAGAGTGGGCCCCACCCCCCACTAACAATTTTTACTTTGGACAAACCCTCATTAGCAAGGCACACCTTAGCTAAGCACCACACTACCTCCAACTAAGCACAAGCACTGCCTGTGGGACACACTGTTGCTCCTTCTCCTGGGTTACATGCTGCCCAACCCCCCCCCCTCCGCACGACCCTGCGTCCACAGCGCACACAAAAGTGTCCCTGCGCAGCCTTCAGCTGCCCTCATGCCACACGCTGGCCTCATAGCCACACCACCCTCATGTCTATTTATAGGTGCGTCTGCCATGAGGAGGAACCGGAGGCACACACTGCAGAGGGTTGGCAGGGCCAGGCAGCGACCCTCTTTAAAAGGGGCGGGGCGATAGCCCACAATGCTGTACAGAAGCAATGAGACATCCAATCCTGTGCCACCTCCGTCAGGAGCTGCAAACGTGGGCATAGCAATGGGGAATCCATGTGCCACACAGTATTCATTCTGTCAAGGTGTCGCATAGCTCAATCGACACTGCAAGGGGAAAGCTGTCTGCGCTCTGCCCCCTACCCAAGTCAGTCAGTGTCTTTGTGCCAGACAGGTCAAACACCGTGATGGGAACTAAGTTTGCACCAACAGCATAGGTGGGTCCTAGGAAACCCAAGACATGAAAAAAAATTGATCTGAGCAGCCAAACATGGCAGACTTGCACCGCACCCACGACATAGGCCTCGGCCCACAGCTTCAGCAATCCTAGGCAGGAAGCGGACTTTCACTGCAGCCAGGACATAGGCCTCTGCACAAACCCTCAGCAATCGTGGGCCTACAGCGGACTCCAATGCTAGCGTAGCTGTGCACGTCTCATTAGCGCTGTATTGCTCCTGAAGTTTGTCCCAATGCAGTGCCCCGGATAGTAGAGCTAACGTCAGATGAAATACAGGTGGGCTTTGGCCCACACTGCATGCCCCAGTCAGACTGGGGTTTTCTATAAGTAGTCACAGGCATGTACAACTCCGCAATGGGAATTCCGTGTGCACCCACAGCATGGGTGGGTCCCAGGAAGCCACCGGCGGTACATAAATAAATCCCATTGCATTGCCCAGCACAGCTGAGGTAACGTCAGATTAAATGTAGGTGGGCTTCGGCCCACACTGCATGCCCCAGTCTGACCGAGGTTTTTAATATATAGACACAGCAGGAACAACACCCCTATGTGAAGTCCCTGTGGACCCACAGCATGGGTGGCTCCCTGGAACCCACCGGCGGTACATAAATATATCCCATTGCAGTGCCCTGGACAGCAGAGCTAACGTCAGATTAAATGCAGGTGGGCTTCGGCCCACACTGCATGCCCCAGTCAGACTGGGGTTTTTTATAAGTATACACAGGCAGGTACAACTCTGCAATGGGAATTCCGTGTGCACCCACAGCATGGGTGGGTCCCAGGAAGCCACCGACGGTACATAAATAAATCCCATTGCATTTCCCAGCACAGCTGAGGTAACGTCAGATTAAATGCAGGTGGGCTTCGGCCCACACTGCATGCCCCAGTCTGACCGGGGTTTGTAATACATAGACACAGGCAGGAACAACTCCCCTATGTGAAGTCCCTGTGGACCCACAGCATGGGTGGCTCCCTGGAACCCACCGGCGGTACATAAATATATCCTCTTGCAGTGCCCTGGACAGCAAAGCTAACGTCTGATTACATACAGGTGGGCTTTGGCCAAGAATGTTTTCATTGTTGGAGGAGGAGGAGGGGGATGTTTTTGAGACAGTACGTGTCGTGTCCCCGTGTCCGTGGTTATATGCACCTTCCCAGTGACTGAAAAGATGTCGCGCCTGGGTACCTAGTAGTGCGGCCTTGCCACCATCATGTCTTTGGGAAGCCTCCGTTTCCACAACCCTGTAACATAGCAGTAGCAGCAGTATAGGCAGACCCCAGTAACAGTTATGTAGAAGCAGTATGGGCAAAGCAGCAGATTCACATTTCCCTTGCAGCAGTGTAGGGAGAGCACAGCATTTGTAACATTTTAGTAGTAGCAGTATAAGCAGACCCCAGTAACATTTACGTAGAAGCAGTATGGGCAAAGCAGCAGATAAACATTTCCCTGGCAGCAGTGTAGGGAGAGCATAGTATTGGTAAGATTTCAGTAGTAGCAGTATAGACAGGCCCCAGTAACATTTACGTAAAAGCAGTATGGGCAGAGCCCACTATTAGTTACATTTCTGTTATAGCAGTATAGACATGCCCCAGTAACATTTCCGTTGAAGCATTATGGACAGAGCCCAGTATTAGTAAAATTACAGTAGTAACAGTATACACCAACCAAGGAAACATTTCAGGAGCAGAAGTATCGGCAGACCGAAGTAACATTTCTGTTGCTGAAGTATAGTCAGACCCCTGTAGCATTACTGTGGAAGAAGTATAGGTAGGCAGAACAGAGTTACATTTCTGTAGCAAAAGTGTAGGCCAACCCCAGACACAGTGGTGTATTATTCGCTCTGGCCCTGCCTCTATCCCTGGCCACCCCACTGCCTCTTCCAACCTGTCCTGCAGTTGCAATTGCCTCCCCCTCTGAAGACCTGTCCTCAGTTAGCTTATCACACCAGGTGGGGTCAGTCACCTCATCGTCCAGCGGCTCTTCCTCCAAATCCTCTGTGCGCTCTTCCCTCAGACTTACTGTCCTTACTACTACTTCACTGATAGACAACTGTGTCTCATCATCATCGTCCTCCTCACCCACTGAAAGCTCTTGAGATAGTTGCCGGAAGTCCCCAGCCTCATCCCCCGGACCCCGGGAACTTTCCAAAGGTTGGGCATCGGTCACGACAAACTCCTCCGGTGGGAGAGGAATCGAGCAGAGACAGAGCGGTGTAAAAATGTTTGTGAATTAAGAAAATTTGTGGTTTCTTGGTGTTCACTTAGAGGCAGACTGAGCTGACGCAGCGCAAAGTGCGGACAGAAAAATATTTAAATGAAGGCTGCACGCAGGCCTTGCTGTGAACTATGCAGTTTGGATGGACGTGAAGTCCCACAGGCCATGCAGGCAAATTCACTGGGTCACTGGTAGCTGTAAATTTTTTAAATGTCCTTTTTTCCTAGGCAATGCAGGCTGAGGCTATGCAGTGTGTATTGCACTTTCAATCTATGGGCGTCTGACACACCGTGCAATTGTCAGACAGCACGCGTATAACACAGAGCGGCGTAGAAAATTTGTGGTTTCTTGGCGTACACTTAGAGGCAGACTGAGCTGACGCAACGCAAAGTGTGGACAGAAAAATATTTAAATGAAGGCTGCACGCAGGCTCTGCTGTGCAATACAGAGGTACTACAACTCCCAGCAACCACGGAGTTAAATGCACACGGTCACAGGTTGCCCTAAGAAGAACCGTTGGGGCTCTTGTAGACAGGATTCTACACTACCACTGTCCCTGCCTGACCAATACTGCCCCTATACTCAAGTACAGTCTGCAGCCTGAGAACGCTATAGCCTGCATGCCCGATATACATTAAAAAAAAAAGTGCAAAACTGCTCACAGCAGCCACAACAGTAATGCACTAGGTGAGCTGTGGCCCTAAGAAGGACCGTTGTGGTTCTTGAAGACGCTAACACTCTCCCTAAAGCAGCAGCAGCAGCACTGTCCCTGATCTCTCTTAGCTAGGGATGAGCGAACGTGTCCGTTACGGACACATCCGCACCCGGACACCGGCTTTGCCGAACACTGCAGTGTTCGCGCGTAAGTGTCCGGGTGCCGCCGGGGGGCGGGGAGATGCGCGGCGGCGCGGGCGGCAGTAGCGGGGAACAGGGGGGAGCCCTCTCTCTCTCCCTCTCCCACCCACTCCCCGCCGCACCCCCCCGCGCTGCCACGGCGGCCCCCGAACTTTTTCGCCCGAACACTGAAGTGTTCGCAAAGTTCGGTGTTCGGGCGAAAAAGGGGCGGAGCCGAACGTGTTCGCTCATCTCTACTCTTAGCGTGTGTCTGTGGCGAGCCGCAGGTGGGGCTGATTTAAATACTAGGGGGTCACTTGATCTCACCAGCCACTCACTGCAGGGGGGTGGGATAGGGCTGGAACGTCACAGGAGGAAGTTGTAATGCCTTCCCTGTGTTTCTATTGGCCAGAAAAGGGCGCAAATTTCTCAGGAAAGGAAATGTAATTGAGTCAAGTGCCACGTGGTGCTCGTCTCGAGTAATGAGCGTCTCGAACACCCTAATACTCGAACGAGTATCAAGCTCGGATGAGTGCGCTCACTCATCTCTAGTACCTATAATGAAGTAGTTCTTTTCTTTCTTTGTTAAAATTTAGCCCTGATATGCATCTTGAATAAGGGCGCCCACCCACTGGCGTTTTTTTTTCCTTTGCGTTTTGCGTTTTTTCTCAAGAGCAATTAGTTTTGAATGTACTCCTGTCCACTGGCGTTTTTTTTTTCAGTCCGTTGCAATTTTTAACATAGGAACTGTCAGTTGCATATGTGTCCTTATTTTTCTCTTAATGCATCCATGAATGTCAATGTAAATTAACGGAAAAAGCCGCGAAAATGCCGTGAAAAAGCCGCGTAAAGCGCGCGGAAAACGCGCCGAAAACGCTGCGTTTTTCACGCACGAAAATCGCAAACGCCAGTGGGTGGGCGCCCTAAGGGTTATAAAGGTTTGTAGTATGTTGGCCGTTGGGTCAGTAGTTGGGCAAGTGCAATTACAGTAGACATTAAAATACTGTAGCCTGCATACTTTGCACAATATTAGGACAACGACCTCTATTTTTAAGCATTATCTCAATATAAACAGAACAAAGACCAATTTCAGAGGAGGTTCTTTAAAAATTCTAATAATGTAATAATTTACTGCAGCCTAATACAGGGCAGACCTATAAGGGCTCAGTCAGACGGGAGTTTTTTACATGCGCTTATTCGCACCTGAAAAAGAATCGCACTTCCCACGTTAAAAAAAATGCATGACCACGTCCATTGACACCCATATGTTCTATCTGCAAATTTTATGCCCGTGTAAAAATCTTACATGTGACCACTACCATTGAAAAGCATTAATTCTATATAGGTGCGAAACGCAAATGCAAAAAATATGCGCAGCAAAAAACACGCTTCTGACTGAGCCCTAAAATAGAGAATTGAACCATTGCTCCCAAGCATGTGTATATTTTATATAATTCCCAGATATACTCACCAGAGTGCCTTCTATTATGCAGAAATTATTAACACAAGAGATTAGCTCCAATAAGCTAGGAATAGGGATGAGCGAACGTGTCCGTTACGGACACATCCGCACCCGGACACCGGCTTTGCCGAACACTGCAGTGTTCGCGCGTAAGTGTCCGGGTGCCGCCGGGGGGCGGGGAGATGCGCGGCGGCGCGGGCGGCAGTAGCGGGGAACAGGGGGGAGCCCTCTCTCTCTCCCTCTCCCCCCCACTCCCCGCCGCACCCCCCCGCGCTGCCACGGCGGCCCCCGAACTTTTTCGCCCGAACACTGAAGTGTTCGCAAAGTTCGGTGTTCGGGCGAAAAAGGGGCGGAGCCGAACGTGTTCGCTCATCTCTAGCTAGGAACCCCAGTTGATTTTCAGTATTTTGCTATTAAAGTTTTAGCAGCTACTACATATGGAATACTCAAGTTTTGTCTGAAGGTAGTTAGACTGGGATATTAATATGTAATAGAACCAAGAAAAAGCTGTAGTCTAGTATTATTCTTAAGAAAACTTCAAGGAGAAACTTAAAGGGGTTGTCCCGAGCCAAAACCTCAAAATTTTCAATTAGCCCATTCCCCCGTCACCTCCCGGCATAAAGCAGCCCTTTAAGGCGGTTATAAACCTCTTCCTACTTACTGTTTAGAAGAAATAATAACTTATAAAGTGCTTCATCTAAGATGGCGCCTGTGATGTCCCAGGGTGCGTTCCACGGTGCACCGCGCTTCCAGGAGGCTTTCATGCGCGCTCCCGAGACGCCGGTCATGTGAGCAGGTGACTGACATCATCGGTGGAGGCGTGCACTTGTAATGAATGAAACACCGATCCAGCCACCCCATTGGCTGGTCGGCAGAACGCATCACAGCGGGAGGTGGAGTCTGCCGGAGAATACAGCAAACAGCTGTTTCTCCCTTCTCTTGACCACACAGACGAGCTGTATCGCGCAGGCACGCTGGAGCGGCTCGTTCACAGCGGGGAGAGTACAGACTGCGCAAGCGCGTCTAAAACAGACTGCTGAGGAAGAAATTAGACGGTACCATGGCGACGGGGACGCAGAGACAGCGCGAGGACGGAGACAAGTGAGTGAATAACTTCTGTATGGCTCATATTTAATGCACGATGTATATTACAAAGTGCATTAATATGGCCATACAGAAGTGCTTAACCCCACTTGCTTTCTCGGGACAACCCCTTTAATTTGATTCCAAAACATGCTGATAAGGAAGCAGTCCCAAAAATATGTCACAGGGTTCCTCTACCATCTGAGCACCTCGAGCATTTATCAGAAGACATGAGGTGATTAGCAGCTAGGTGGCCAGTAGTCATGCACCAATGGTATAGAAGTTGTTGATTCCAAGAGAGAGGCACAATGAGAAAGTGGCTTCACTAGCATAAGTGTTTTGCTCCACTTTACTGCACTCACTAAATATCCCTCTCCCATTATACCAAGAAAGGAAGTCTTTCCTTTAACTCTTATGTATGCACCCGGACTTATTAACGTTATTTCGCACCCAGTGTACCCACATGCATTACAGCCATTCTAGAACGTGTGAACAGATGGAATTTGGGGGTCACGCATACACTCCCACTAAGCACTTGCTCTCATGGAATTTAACTATTGTTGGAACATTGAAAAAGAATAAAACGTATATACCCAAAGAGATGGCACCCTCAATAAGAAGAGCAGAGTTTTCAACATTGTTTGGATTCCATGAAAAAGCAGCTTTGTGTACTTGTGTGCCAAAAAAGAATAAGGCTGTAATTTTACTTTCTACTATGCACTACGATGCGGTAGTTTCTGACGATGCAGATAAAAAAACGGGGATAATTTTATATTATAATAAATACAAAGCTGGTGTCGACACTAAGGACCAATACCACGCATCGGGGTATAAATAGATGGCCATTAGCCTTTTTTTACAACATTGCCGACATTGCAAGTTTAGCCACGTACATTATTTATTACAAAAACAATAAAATGATTCCAAAGAAAGTAATCAAAGATGACTTTTCTTGAGACAGTTGAGTGAAGAGCTTGCAGTACCAATAATTGAAGATCGTTCTGAAAATCAGCAAGTTATCAGAAATTATGAAACCAAATTGGCAGTTGAGCGCGTTCTTGGTCGATCGATTTCCACGATTTCACTACCTTTGACATCTTAGTCACAGTTAGATCGAACTTGTCGAAAAGTTTTGAAAAACCAGAAAATCTTGTGCAAATTGTAGCAAACCCGTGTGCGACGAACACGCCATAACTACAACAAAATGTATCCTCTGCAAACATGTTGTTACTCAATAAGCATGTAATTAGTAATTATAATTAAATATTTGAAATAAAAGTTATATATTCTCATAAAAGAATGTTTATAAATGTTTATTTTAATATTCTTACCATTTTAAAAAGCTAAAAATTCATTCATAATATATAAATATACATGGGTACCCGGGCACCCCGGGTGCGACTGGGGAGCGTTATTTTCAACTATATTTCTTTAAATGATTACATGCTTTAAAAATTCTGGTAAAATGATATTTCCATAAAAAAGGTCAAATCATGAGGATCTAAAGCTGCTTGAAGAAATCTTTGCACAAGAAAGAGAAAAATCATGAACAAGTGGCTAGTGGGTACCCGGCTACGGACATAAGGGTTAAGGCTGCCTGTTCACGGGTGTTATTGAATTGCGTTCCCCGCGGCGATAATCCGGCCGCAGGGAACGCAATGCACGCTTTCCATAGCATTGCTATGTAAAGCACCGCCCTTCCTGTCCACGAGCGGAGAATCATTGCGATTCTCCGCTCGCAGTCGGCAATTCGCAGCATGCTGGGAATTGCTGTAATTCTTCGTGGCCAGCCTATCTGTCAGATAGGCTGACCGTGGAGATTAGTCTGCCAGCTCCTGCTCTCAGGCGGTGGCTCCCGCGGGGGAGTTCTGCTGCGGGATACCGCAACGCACGTGGATGGGCAGCCTAAAGATATCTTGTAGATGGCTATACAATGTTTTGAAATACCTTTATTTGTTTATTTAAGTTAGAAAACTCTAACTGAAAAATGCTTTTAGATGGAAAAAAAGATGCAGGGGCTTAAGTAATCCAATGCCTTATCCTAAGATATTTTTTAAAAGTCCTATACCATTACAGAAATCTACTTTCACATATGCCTGAAACAAAATCCAATTGTTAATTGTAATATCTGGAATAATATAAGTTATTATATGTAGAAGTATTTAAGGTATCCTAAAAGGAACAATAGTTTTGGATGTTATTATGTATTTCTAGGATATAACACATACATTTATAGATAAGTAAGGTGAAGTGGGTACTGGATCTATCTATTCCTCCCCCATCAGTCTACTTACCAGATCTTCACCTCCCTTATCTTCTCCTCTCTCCTGCAGTCTGGGGCTGGACCATGTGTTAAGGAGACAGACAGGGAAGGAATAGGTAAGTTTAGATAGTTTTTCTTTTAATGATAAAACTCCTTTAAGCACAGATGGATATCTGCAGGTGTGTTAGGAAATGATTTTTCCATAACCACCCAGTGCCTTAAAGCTGCTGAATCTTTACACTGCCTGGCTAAATCAATTCGGCTGTATGGTAATAATTAGAAACCTATGGGAGGCCTAAACTACCATTGTGGATAGGAAAATACAAGATAGTGGTCACTACTCTGGGCTGTTCCTCTTTCCTAACATACCTAATAAAAATTATTTGCAAATTTTGGAGTTACGATGGTGGTACCGGAAAATTCTAAACAAATATAAAATCTTGGGAATTATTAACACTTTAATGGCTTCATATTTGAGTAATTTAGCTAGGTATTGCTCAAGATATCGAAGAGGAGTATAATTATTTGGGAATAAGATGCTAGAGGAAAAAGATTATTTAATTCCCAAATACTGTAAAGAATCCATAATCCAGGGAAATACAAACTTCCTTTCCAGCCTATGCATAACCTTGTAAGAAATATGCATGTCAAGAATCTGAGATTAAGGCCTCCTTCCCATGGACGGATTTCCGCCGCGTAATACGCGGCGAAAATCCACCGCGTTGCCCGCAGCTATTAGGTTCTAATGAACCTAATAGCTCAAGTCTCACGGTGCGGAATTCCATCGCGGAATTCCGCACCGTGAAATTGAGAAGGTACAGGTCCATAAAATGGAAGAATCTGTCTCAAAATGGCCGCTAGATACAAAATGGAGCATTACAAGATGTAAATAAGCTTGTGTGTAGTGAAACAATAATTCAAGCAGAAATAACTTTACAGCAGGATATTCGGTGCAATGTCTAATGATTTGTTTTTATTCTTCCGAGAGCCAAGCCTGAAAAAATTCGTTATCAGAAGAGACTCCCCCACGCCCGGAGCTCTGGGAAAAGAACGAATCGTGCTAATAAGATGCTGCGACCATCCAAACTCACAAGGGAGGAATAATCATTTGAAGGACATTTCACATATTTATTCTCACTGCGCTGATTGTTTTAACAAAGCACAATTCTTGATGTTTTTCTAACCCAATAAGATTAACCCCATGACTAATGACGTATTCCTTTCCTGTATTAGAACTATACTCAGTCAATAAACGCTCAGTGTACGCGCCTTAAGCAGAGTGGGCTGTATACTTGCCGCGGCTCATCTCTACGTATCTGTGGGAGCTAATTACTATAAATCATAGTTTTTGGCCTCCCTGATGCATCCAGGTACAAACTAATTTGGAACCTAAGGCTTGAAAGGTTAATGTGACCGGTCATGTGTAGCGGTCCTTAACAAAATCACCCGTCCTCACCCGCGGCATGCTCTATTTGCCGCGGGTGTACACGCGGACGGCTTCCATTGCAGTCAATGGAAGCCCGTCTGTCATGCTATCTTCCGCTGTAGCACAGCAGAAGATAGCGTAAAACCGCTTCCCCACCCACCGCCAGCCGCGTCATGTGATGCTGTGGGCGTGTCATATGATGCGGCCGGTGCGTCACATGACGCTGCGGTGCATGTGCGCCGAAGCATCATGCGGAACGGAAGATGCCAGATCCGCAGGTAGGTAGGGGGTCTCTGGGGGGCGCCGTGACGGGCTCTGTCGCGGAATTCCGTGGTGGAGCCCGTCACGGCCGTGTGCAGCCGGCTTTAGTGACATTCAATTTATGATATGAAACTTTGCTGAATTTATTTAGTGTTTCAATAGTTACAGGCAATAACAATTTTGGTTGCACTAAAGCTATAATATCGCTGTCCACAAAAAGTTTAATCTTACACTTATGAGAATTCTGGTCTTCACTTTTGCATTTCTTATCCATTCCACTAGAGGCTCCATAAGTAAAGTAAAAATTAAAAGTGATAATGGGCAGCCTTGGCTTCAATAGAAAGAAGGAGAAAAGGCATCCAAGTTCCCTCAACATAGTTAACAATAGTTAAGAATCTACAGGTACCTTTAACAGAGTACCTGCCCTTCACAAACCCCATCTGGTCTTGATGAACCAAAGTTGGCCGAATATTAGCCAAACTGCCATATTTTTCTTAGTATAAGATCTACCCCTAGTTCTCTCCCAAAACAGAATTTAGGAAATTAGATATCCATATTTGAGGGTCTTTCTAGTTGAGATGATTCTCGTTTGAACAAGCGAACAAGCGAGTGACGTCACCGCTAACTCATTCGCACTCATGCGACCAGTTTAGACAGGCAAATGCTTCATTGGCTCATTCAAGCGATAATCATTCAAAATCGTTCAGTGCCTCTATAAGTAAATACAGGGACTGAAGGATTGCTGTTTAAACTGCATGATAAGCGGACAAACTGATGATTCTTTATGTCTGCAGAAACCGAACAATGAACGAGAAGCAAATAATTCTCATTTTTCATTTAGTTATTGGCTCACATTTAGACCAAATGATTATCATTCCTTTTCACTCATTTGAGCGATTTTTTTGAATGATAATCATTCCATGTAACACACAGAATTAGTGAGTTGGAGGGACTGTATGTAGGTCATCTTAGAAATTGTACAAAGAGGTGAGTACTCTGCCACAATATAATGCTATAGCTTGTGGGTTAACCCTTTCCAATCCAATTTTGGATTTAAGGTTTCCTAAAAGGCTTTCTCTTTTTGCTGTTATACAACGGTGCCATCTGCTGGCTAAAGCCAGTGTGTGTGCGCCAGAGAGGCTCCGACAGTGGAGTGGATAGCAATAGACGGTAAAAATACCCTGTTGGATGTCTTCTGACATTGGAGCTGTACAAGCTTCAATCAGAATGTAGGAAGACGTCAGACAGTGGATTGGAAAGGGTTAAATACCTTTTCATTCTGAGCGTTGAAGACATAGGCTAATTTGGAGTTAACCGAGTGGGACTTAGAATCATAAAATGGTAGAGTTGGAAGGGACCCCCAGGGTCATCGGGTCCAACCCCCTGCTCAGTGCAGGATTCACTAAATCATCCCAGACAGATGTCTGTCCAGCCTCTGTTTGAACACTTCTATTGAAGAAGAACTCACCACCTTCTGTTGTAACCTGACTTGAGAAAAGATTCAAGTACCACACAAGCTTTCTTGCTTTGTCCATAATAGTGGGGTTTAATTGTCCAAAGAACCTGATTGCATTTATAAAGATCTAATTGATGTAGTTGATCTCTGCAGATTTTTAATCAGAATTGACCTGACAGGACAATTTTTAACTTTATTCTGTTGGCCTAAATGAATAAAATTATTAGAAAGATGTGATCACAGTTCAGTTTTACCTTTTTTGTTTGCTGTAGCCATACTTATAAAATGCCATCTAATATATGCTTTATGGGTACACAAGATTGCAGATGTGTGAATATCAAACATGTCATTGTCATTAAAAAAAACCTCGGAGTGCGGATGATGATTCAGCCCTATGTTTAGAGGAATGGAGATAATAATTATCTCCAGAGGACTGTTGGAGGATTATTATATGTTGCAGAGATAACTAGAGATATGGGAGCGTGGTCAGACCACGTGGTTATACCTATTTTAGAACTTAAAACATGTTTGTATAGCAGATTATCCATAAAAAAAATATATTGATACATGACTATGTCTTATATGGATGTGAAAAGAAAGTAAAGTCCCTTTCCATAAAATGCCGTAGTCTCCAGAGATTCTCCTTTTGTATTACCTGATATTGTTCTGTGGGTCTGTCTAGCACATTTGTAGCACATTAGGGTCCGGCGATGTCCACATAACTTTATTGAAGTTTCTTGCCACTCAAATCTCTCCAATGTTGGTTACATTTTATAAAAAAGTTACAATAGAATCTGGCCTGTTTTTTGGAAAGTAAACCAAACCTATGATGTATTCAATATTATTTATCATACATATTCGAATAACATATCTGCCTAGTGGGTGGATGAAGGTATTAAGTGGAGAGAAAGTCAAGGAATTTTTAACAATTGCTACTCCATTATTTTTTCTAACCATTGGGGCTGCAAAGACATGTGGAAATTACTAATGCTTTAGCCTGGATATATCTGCCTGGTTAAGATGTATACACAAGAGCTTCCAGCCTATTCTAGAGCACTGATTGTTTTAAAGGACTATTAAGCCCTTTACCATTAAGCAAAATTATTTGAAATATCATTTCCAAAGTATGTATAAATGCAGTGTAACAAAACACCTTTGCCTTAATTTATGAATGTGTTTCCAACAGATTTGTGTCTAAGTGTGTCCGTCCTGAAGAGGACGGACGCACTTCAGGACGGACGTCTCTCCACAGCGCCGGAAAAAAGAAATGGAACCGGTCACATGTTCTTTCTTCCGGCGCTGCGGAGATTCGTCCGCATCTGCCGTGCAGCCGTCTTTTAGTGCAGGAATAAGGGTGCCGATGCGCCCGTGTGACTAAGCTCTAAAACTGTGCAGAATTCAAGCACATGGAGTTTTAGACAAATTTAGGCCTCATGTCCACAGGTATAATTGAATTGCGGAATCTGTGTCACCCCTACGTGCGAACCGCAGTTCAATTAGCCTATAGACAATCATTGGGCATCTACAGGTAATTAAATACTTCCGGGTGTCATTTTTGCCAACTTGCGGATTGCACGCACGAGAAAAAAATTGCAGCCTGCTCCATTTGAAGTTAACGGAAGTCGTCTGATGCGTGGCACACCCGCAGCTGACACTGTGGACGTGCCGCAGATCACGCAGAAAAGCAGGAGATTTTTTAAAAAGCCCTCCTCTTCGAATATGCGGTGGCTTGGCGGCCGGTGCGCCCACCCACACCTGCAGTGGAGAAGATTGAGAGACCCGCACAGCCACACAGAGAACCTGGACAGGTAAGTACTGTCCTCTTGCCACGGGCAGGGTGGGATTCCACTGTGGGCTTCTGCCCGCAAAATTCATCCTGCCCATGGACATGAGGCTTTATAAATAGTTTGCGCCAAAAAGAAGAAAAAGCCTGGGCCTAAATTGAAGCTGTGCGTTAATGTCTAGAAAGTCCTCATCAATTTAAATTTTCATATTTTTCTAACTTTATCCTTTTCAAAAAGTCTTTTGAGTATTAAAACTTAAGATGCAGTGATGGAATTTACACTGGAGAAACAAAACAAAAACTACAGTCCAGGATGAAGAGCATTAAGCAGCCTCGGAAGCTTGCATATATAGTTTTTCTGGTTAGCCAATAAAGGTATCTCTTCTCTAATACGTTTGCCTTTTTTTATACTAGAGTTCATAATATTACTGAGATTTTTCTGTCTAACACACTATTTTTGCTCCACATCTAAATAATTAATAAACAAAACAAAGCTGCAAAATGAAGCTACATACAGTAGAATATAGATTCGGTCTAGCTTGAAACAAGTAGAAGTGTTGCAAATTACAATACAATTTACTTTCATATAAGTACCATTCCATATAATCATACCAAAGTGTATTTGTCTTCCCTTAAGAAATTGTTTCTGAAGATAGGAGATAGCATGCAGTTGTAAGTACAGCAATGATACCTTGACAGCAGTAACATTGCCTGAGAAATTCTTGAAACTTGAGCTAAAATGTTGCTGCTATCTGTTATAGTAAAACCGGCTTTGTACAACCGGATGCTATTGCGGAATCCGCGATCGACATACAAGCAGAGGATCCGCAGTACATCGCCACATTGAAAGGTATGTACTTTCGCTTTTTTCTTCACACTCACGAATATGAATTGTGTATTATGCGAGCGCATGAAAAATCGCAGCATGCTCTGTTTTGCTGCAGACAGCCTCCATTAACATTAACAATGCCCACACCGCTACCTAGCAACGGTGCGGGAAATACAAATATATATTTTTAAAAATCCTTCCTGCTCATGACAACCTGCGAGCCTCCGCGGTCATCTGCATTACAGATAATGCCGGTACACGGTGTCGCCGGTCAGGGTCTAAACCAGATTCTGCTGCAGGATCCCACATGCGGAATCCGACTTGCCCGTATGCAGCCAACCTAAGTGTGAGCTGAAACAGAAAGAACTGATTTGCACTGGTGATGCTGGCCTTCTACACTTTTTATTACTGTGGGTTGGTTTCCATTATTGGACTTTTGCAAGTACCTGTAAATACATGTGTAAATGTTCATACTGTTTCCTGTTTAGAATTTTTTTACAGCGTTAATCATGCAGCATAAATGACATGATGAATTTCTTCTGTGGGTCGGTAGAAGTATGATACGAGAATTATCATTTTTTTCTTATGTTTTTCCACTCTTGCACAATTAACCCCTTACTGACGAAGCCTGTTTGTGCCTTAGTGACGGAGCCAAATTTTGGAAATCTGACATGCGTCGTTCAACGTAGCATAACTCTGTAAAGGCTTTACATATCCAAGTGATTCTGACATTGTTTTTTTGCCACAAGTTGTACTTCATTTTGGTTGTAAAAAGAGACCGATAAAATCTGTGTATATTTATTAAAAGCGCCAAAATTCGGAAAATTTTGAAAAAATTGTCATTTTCTCACATTTTCAACTGTAATATCTCAAATATGTTCAAACATACTGTACAAATTTTTGATAAGATATATATTTCCATCTGTTTACTTTATTCTGAATGCACATTTGAAAAACTTTTAACCATTTATCCATTGGATAGCGCCGATCGCAATGCCGGGGGTGACTGCCCGCATCCTGGGATGACAGCTCCATGCTGTCGGCTACCTGCGGGCACTGACAGCATGGAGCTGTCACGTCCTCAGGCAAGTGGGCATTAATCCAAAGAGGATGCATAAAACTACGTCCTCTAGGATTAAAGCCCACTTGCTGAGGATGTAGTTTCCTGATGGGGCAGTCGTTAAGGGGTTAAAGCCCTTTTGTTTTAATTATTGCTTTTTTACATTGTTGCATTCAAAGTCGCATAAATCTTTTTTATTTTTTCATGAAAAGAGATCTATTAGGGCTTGTTTTTTCATGTGTGACGAGCTGTAGTTTTTATTAGTACCATTTTGGGGTACATACAGCTACAGCTCCACTTTTATTACATTTTTATGGGAGACAAAATTAACAAAATAAGCATTTTGCTTACATTTATTAGGGTTTTTTAAGGCTTTTGCTATTCAAGATAAATAGTGCATTCAATTAATTGTACAAGCCATTACAGATACAATGATACCAAATATGTGAGTGTTTTTTATGCTGAAAGGGGTCAGTGAGCAAAAACTTTTTTTTTTTATGTGCTGTACGTCCCTGTAGGGAGCTTGAACCATAAAAGCTCTGACCCCTATTGTTATAATGCATTGCAGTATTTCTAGAAGTACTGCAATGCATCATCGCTCACAATAGCGATCACAGACCATGGCAGCCAGGACCCCAGTGTATTACATCATGGAGAGCCGATTACATCACAGAGGGAGTGCTCTGTATATTGATCATGGCATGTCAGAGGTTAAGAGCAAGGATTGGTGTTCTGATCAACCCTTATTGTTGCAGGGGGAGGTCAGCTGTCAGTAACAGCTAGATCCCCCTGCGGGATGGTGCTGCCATCCACAGGATGTAAGTTTGCATCTTATTGTGTTAACTACCACCCTGCCAGGACATAAACTTACATCCTGTCGCATTACGGGTTAATGGGCTTTTGCTAGTGTTCAGGCTGTTTCATTTTTAGAATTTCTTTTGCGCCTTTTTTAGTAGTGACAACTGGTACTAGTGTATTTTGTCTTCACCAGAGTTATGGGTGCAGACATGGGATGGCCGGCTGGAGCTACAGGGAACGGCCGCAACTCCGGATTGGCTAGCGGGTGCACACCTTTACCTGGCTCTCGGTGCATTGCCATGGCAACAGGATGCCAGATACAGGCATAATGCTTTGCCATTCAGGAAAAGAAGTTGCCGGTTAGGTTGATGGTGAAGGATTAGGGTTAGGGTTGATTTGACACGTTGGGTTAGGAACTGTCCAGCGGCTAGGAACGTTAGTAAGTCGGTCACAGCAGGAAGCCGTGTCTCCCACAGTGGGAGTTGGCCTCCCACTGTATCAGCGGGTGTTAAGTGGTCTTGACAAATTGAACAGTACAGCGCCAGCCAGAAGAGCAGAAGTGCCAAAGAGTGGGGGTTAAGTGGTTGGCCTGAAGTAGAAAATCAAGCATGGCCAGGAGCAGCAGGAGGATCACAGTTGCAACAGTTTAGCAAAGCGGGGCCGCAGGTCACCTCGGTCCAGTTGTCTATTAGATACGCAATCCGGAACTGTGGGCGTTCCCAGTAGCTCCACCCGCCCAGCCCATGTCTCAACCCATAACTCTGGTGGAGACAAAATGCACCAGTACTGTGACAACTACTGTGCTCTAAAAGCAATAAACCCCATAGTTCCCCGATAACAATTACTATGCCACCATAAAACGGATAGCCACAGTACAACTGTAACAGCCATTATTGTGATAACCCCTATTTACTCACAGAGAAAGCCAAGTGCTTTCATCGTGGTAACAACAAAGGTGCCTTCATGAAAGCCATAAGGTGCCCATAACTTTAATAGCTACAATGTGTGCAGAACAGACACTGTGTCCTATTAAAAAATTACTTCCTCTATTCTCTGCTACAACAAAGTAACTAATGAGTAAGAAAGTGGGAAACAAGGGATACTTTCTCTTCCAGAGCTAATCAGAGAAGATGGTTAAGCTGCTTTCACATCTCTTCAGAGGTTCCGTTGCAGATCCGGCACAAAATGCAGGACTTTTGCATCTGGGAAAATGCCAGTCAGCTGAATGCAAACTGAATGGACCACATTATAGTCAATGGGGTCCATATGGCGCTGTTCAGTTCCATCATGAGCCAGATCCATTTGGCCAAGGGATTCGCCTTTTCTGCTCCCAAAACAGTGTGGGAAAAAACAACCCCCATGCAGATATAAAAGCAGCCTTAAATGGTACGTAGGAGATTTACCTTTGTTGCAGGAGTTCCTTTATCTGTA
Source organism: Eleutherodactylus coqui (assembly GCF_035609145.1). Taxonomy (NCBI): domain Eukaryota; kingdom Metazoa; phylum Chordata; class Amphibia; order Anura; family Eleutherodactylidae; genus Eleutherodactylus; species Eleutherodactylus coqui. The sequence goes on along the minus strand of NW_027102460.1, from coordinate 1,575 downwards.
GAGACTTCCAGACCTTCTGAAAAAGTCTTATGCGAACAGATAAAGTCTACTAGAACATAATATTGTCGAATTTATTATAGACATATAATATGAAATAAACCTAAATATATTTGACTGTTTTGTGATTTGTAATTAGTTAGTCAATATGGAACAAGTATACCATGCACAACAGTAAACACTTTCTTATAACATGGCACCGTCCATAAAATAACAAAATCTGCTTTACCGAATTGAGAAATTCAGGTCTGCTACCTTGTATAAGTAACATAGTTGGTATGTTGACCTGTGTTTTTTTCTGTTTTCTAAATATGATTTCCTTACTTGCAACAAATACAGTATGTATTATGAAGGATGTGACAATTCTCTAATTAAGCCATACAATCCTCTGTCCACCAGCTTGCTACAAGAACCATTTTCCATCTGGAAATCATCTTCTACAGCAAATCATTTCTTACAGTTTTATGTTAAAAAGAGTTAGTAATGAGAAAGAAATGTGTTTAATTATCTTCTGTAACATAAGCCAAATTGTAATGGTGTTTGATTACATATAGCCACAAAAATGTCAACTACATTTCCATTTAGAGTGCTTGGTTAAAGAGCCGTGCAAATAGGGAATATCTGGATATCTGCAGACATCATGACAGATCTCAGCATCCTTATGGCACGTGCTGGTTTCAATCCCCTCGCTTCTTCTCATGATCCTTAATGTAATGTAACATAATGCATTTTTTCAGCACATCATTTCCCTAAATGGGTATGGGAATGCTGCAGATTTACTCATGAGGATTATTAATAAAGTGAGTCAATCTCCCCACAGTTCCGCTCATTCAGAAGGTGGTATCCTGCAGCCAGCATAGTAAGTAATGAGAACACTGCATCTCTCCATTCACTGGGGCACAGACACAATTTCGTATTGTGATGCGCTCCCAATGTATGAATACAGTATTTGAGAATAAATGATAGCATACTTTCCTCTAGAACAAAACACTATTCATTTCAAGCAAAATGGCTGGTTACATTTAACGTATTTTCTTCCAGTAGATTACACCTCTTATAATCTTGCCAAAGCAGCTATGCATTATGTTAATGTTACATAGCAACCATCGGCTGTTCTCCCATCCATCAGTATATTTTCAGATGCATTACTTTATGATGTGCACTGGCATGGGAAGAAGGAGATGAATAAAAGTCTCATGGGTTTACAAAAAATATTAATGCTTGTATAGCAAATAAACTGAAAATCTTAACTTATTCACTGGATATTGTATCCTTCCAGAACTAAGATGAGAATGGGAATCATTGGAAAGTATCTCTGGAATGAATAATAAAATAGTGAAATGCATTAATAGATGCTACATAGGCAAAAATGATGGTCTCATACTAAATTATTGACCACGAGAACACAGCTTGCCTTCAAGTGTTTGCATTAACTAGCTATAATGAGAAGGCTAAAATAATTTGGGAATCAGGAAGAACTGGTAACTATGAATATCATATAGAATTATTATATTGTGTTCTATTAATGTACCGTATTTTGTGTAACCTCTAATAAACAATGCCAATCTTGGACTAAAA